>NC_089819.1:50115107-50118290 GCF_029633855.1 Hoplias malabaricus
CACCACACTCCTCACAGACAGTCACCCGGAGGAAACCCACGCAGACACAGGGAGAACACACCACACTCCTCACAGACAGTCACCCGGAGGAAACCCACGTAGTCACAGGGAGAACACACCAAACTCCTCACAGACAGTCACCCGGAGGAAAACCACGCAGACACAGGGAGAACACACCAAACTCCTCACAGACAGTCACCCGGAGGAAAACCACGCAGACACAGGGACAAGCAGACACTGGTGCCACTACCGCCATGAACCCCTTTCATTTAAGAGGAATTTAACTGGCAAAAACACCTGCGAATTCATACAATTAAAAATAACTTATCAGCCAAATGTTTATGACAAAGCAAATCAAGGAAACTTCAGTGGTTTCACAGACAACTGTGTCCAGGGGTCCTATTGTGTAGTTAGCCTTGTTCTTTTTGGGATAACCCTCCTTATGCTCCATCATAGAGCATGATGCCAATCAACATGTGGGTTTGTGAGCTAATGACAAAGAGTTTTCAGTAGTGGCGAGGTCATGACAACTTTTCAGACACCCTTTCAGACAACCCTGAACTTCTGAGCTGAGCTCTTGAAAACAATATTAATGTTCTAATAATAATAATAATAATTAATGTTAATGTTAATTGATCCAATCACGTGGCACTGGAGGCAGATTGAAAAGTGACGCAGTGACTGACCATATGTGTGTTGGAGGAACTGTGTGTTAAACTCCACCTTTCCAGCTTGGTAACGTCATGTGATGGAGCAGACCCAGATTCCAGATCAAATATTATTTTGCATTATTTAAATACCTACAGGTTGATTCATTTCACTTGGAAAAGAACAAAGTAGGGCGGCACGGTGGCGCAGCAGGTTAGTGTCACACAGCTCCAGGGACCTGGAGGTTGTGGGTTCGATTCCCGCTCCGGGTGACTGTCTGTGAGGAGTGTGGTGTGTTCTCCCTGTGTCTGCGTGGGTTTCCTCCGGGTGACCCTCTGTGAGGAGTGTGGTGTGTTCTCCCTGTGTCCGCGTGGGTTTCCTCTGGGTGCTCCGGTTTCCTCCCACAGAGAACAAAGTAACATTTGATGGAGCCTGTGATTTTATGACATCCTAAAATTTTCACTAAATCTGATAAAATAAAGGAGAACAGATCGCTTTGAATGCCACTCAAATCCATTACGATCCCGTTTGAGCTTCCTGGAAGTGAAAGCTCATTTTACACACAGTGATGCAGCAGAAGTTGCCTAAAGCACAGAAGATGAAGACCACCTCCCAGTCCTCTGTGTGTGTTGTACTCTACTGTGGTGGGTGTTATGGCACAGAATACAGAGTTGTTCTGGAGATGTAGTGACAGTATGTATGAGCATCTTCCCCTCAAACCACAAGAGCATGACACAATCAGATTAAGTCATCGGCACTTGTCAAGACTGACCTCAGCCCCCCCCATTCCACAGCCAGCTCACATTTACACACTAACCTGGTAGAGCCCCTGGAAACAAATACACACACACTCGCGCACTCTCACACACACACACACACACACACTGATGGAATGGTTCAACAAGCACTCAGTGAAGAGAAACTGGAAAAATAGGTCAGACAAGATGTATCTCACTACACATTCCCACAGAGCCATACTGGAAGCCAAAGAACTGCATTGTATTAAAGGGCATATATCACTGGAAAAATATTTTAATTATAATTATAATTCAATGATACATGTACATAAACCAGTCGTGAAATATACCATTCACTTCCTTTTCCATAAATCCACAAACGGAAGCTAAGCTGCTGTTTAAAACTCTTGAATTTGTGATGTCACAAAAACAGTAGATGTACATTATTCAACTTTATAGCCTATGGATATTTCAGTTCCTATTTTTAGTTGCACAAAACAAGGTAGTCAGTCAGGACTGAGCTTGTTTACATGTGTCCATTCTAAATGCACAGTAACACAAACCGCCTGTTTAAATCTAAGGGATGATGAGAGGTTGGGAAAGCTCAAATATGGCTGGTTTGTTTACATAAAACCCACAAATAGAGGATAAGGGAGGGAAAGTAAATAGAAGAGAAATCAAGGATATGAGCCCTTTAAGTATTATTACAAAACTGGAATAGAATTATTGTTGTATTTATTTTATTTGATGTGTTTTATGTAGCACTGTGAACAGCCATAAACCATACAGTTACATGCTGCTCCGAAGCCACACTCAAGCCCATGACGTGATCCAGAATCCTGTATCATGAACTCGATGTGCATAATTTAGTGATTACCACATGAGCAGAAAATAGCTGCTTTAGCCCACGCACGAGCCAGAGAGCAGCTCTGCCTCAGAAAAACTAAAGCTCTCTTTTTACAACTGACCACATCAGCACCCAGGCCTTACTGTCTAACGTAGAGGTGGTCAGTATGAAAACATAGTATCATTACGATACATGCCCTTCATGAGTATCAACAGAAGGCACAGCACATCTTTATCATTTGAAGCTGCATGAGGACACTACGTTTAATTTTCTAACTAGTACATTCACTCAATCATTCATTCGTTTTTTGTAGCCACTTCATCCTGTTTAGTCTCACGGTTTAGTCGGAATCAATGGCCGCAAGGGAGGAACACACCCTGCACAAGGCCCAATTAGAAAAAATAAATGTAAATCTTATCAATTGTATCAGCACGCATTTCTGTGCCTGAGAAACATTTCTGGAAACCGTTCGTAAAATAAAAGTTGCCTTCAGTTACAGCAGACAGTCTGTAAACTACAGCTGATTGGTCATCAGCCCAATAACATCAGCCTATTATTATATAAGCTTATTATGACTTGCTGTTTGATTTTTTTAATCTGTTCATTGTAAATAATGTATTATTTATTAAAAGCTAAATCCAGTCCTTTTCATGAGACCCCCATTGAGGGTTCCAGAAATATTGTGTCCCTGTTTGTAACGAAGAGGGGGGAGATGGGTGTTGTAGTTTTTATGGAAGCAGAGACTGAGTGTGGGTTTGGAGAGAGTTGGTTTGGGGTTCATTCATCTGAATGAGAGGCTCTCTTTCAATGCAGTGAGGCAGAAAAGGGGATACACGTCCCATCACCCTCAAACAAACCTAATCATTCAGAGAGAGAGAGAGTGTGTATGCATGTGTGTGTGTGAGAGAGAGTGAGAGAGAGAGAGTGAGAGAGAGAGAGAGGGAGGGGGGA
>NC_089819.1:50119012-50146512 GCF_029633855.1 Hoplias malabaricus
ACACCACTCTATCAGATTTTCAATATATGTCCATATAGAGCATGTGTATGGACAAAGACACAATTCCCTTTAATCTCTCTTCCCTGTATCCTTCAGAAACATACTGAATCTGTGCTGAAACACTCCTTGTAAGGTCTATGTGTATGTGTGGACTGCTGTAGACTAAATATATAATAGTAGTAGTAGTAATAATAATAATAAAAATTACACATTTCTAAAGTTACTAAGTCATGGTTCTATGTAACGTATTATTGTTATAATGTTTGTAGAAGTACAAGTCATTGTGCCACATTCAAATTCTCTAATCCTGTTATGTCTGTAACTTAATAAATGCATGTTTTCTATATTTTGAGCATAAAATACCTGGAAAACAAGCGAGTGTGTAAGCAAGAGAGAGAGAGAGAGAGAGAGAGAGACAGAGAGAGAGAGACAGAGAGAGAGAGAGAGAGAGAGCGAGAGAGAGAGAGAGTGAGAGAGAGAGAGAGAGAGAGAGAGAGAGACAGAGAGAGAGAGAGATAGAGACAGACAGAGAGAAAGAGAGGAGAGAGAGAGAGAGAGAGAGAGAGAGAGAGCTGGTGCTAATTATCAATATTTCCTCTGGGGGATTAGGAGAGTTTTAATAGCTCTGTTTTATGGGTTACTCTCTTGAAGGAGCACACACACACACACACACACACACACACATACACACAAACAGGGACATACAATGTACACATACAAGCTCCTGAATTCCCACACACAGATCCAGAGGAGAAAACCGCATGGGATTTTTGCTGACGCACACCACAACAGCTTACGTACACACTGCAGAAAGTGGATGATTGGAGACACAGTGATGTGCCCTACATAGGTCTCCTTTTTGGGTTTGTGTGTCTACATTGTTATTGTCTTTATAAATCATTGTTTGTTAACCATATCATAGTCATAAATGAACCAATACAACAGCCCAAAAGTCACAAAGCCATCTTCTCAAGCCAAGAGCATGTCATTTCCATACTCCGTTCTATTCTGTTCTGGAGATACAAGGTTTTGTTCATTAATACATGTAAATGAAATATTCAGTGTAATAGGATTGGAAGTACTGTGACTAACACTCCCTGAATGTCTGATCTGCTGCAGCATGTTCAATTCATTTTGCTTGGTGCACATGTAGACTTTTGTTTAATGTACACAAACTGAAGCTTGTTGGTTCAGGATCAGAGAAAACACCTCTAAAATCCCACCTTGGAAGTGGGAACCCAGCTTATCTTTTCTCCTCTATAGACTGCACTGAGAACATTGCATTTTACATAGCTTCAGAATCTGCTTTAGTGTTGTATTATATATTTTTGGTAGATTATATAACTTTAGTTATAAGTGGCTATAACCAAAATATATGGCTATGAGGAGTGGTTAACTTTCTTTAAAATATTTAGGAATGTCCTTTACTCCATGTAAACAAAAAAGAAAAAAGAAAGAACAAAACTAACTCTGACTGAAAATGTTAGCTGCTTACTATTTTGGAAAGATACTGGAGCATTATGGGAAATGTAGTTCCTGTAGTTCTGCTCAGCTAACCTGGATTTTACAGTCATGATTTTAGTGGTGCACAGCAACATTTTACCAGAGCACATGTGTCAATAATTTGGGTCAGGTGATGCCCATGCTGCACTTTAAGTTTAATTACGTAATTTCAAGGCGGCACGGTTGTGCAGCAGGTTAGTGTCGCAGTCACACAGACCTAGAGGTTGTGGGTTCAAGTCCCGCTCCGAGTGACTGTCTGTGAGGAGTGTGGTGTGTTCTCCCTGTTTCTGCGTGGGTTTCCTCCGAGCGACTGTCTGTGAGGAGTGTGGTGTGTTCTCCCTGTGTCTGCGTGGGTTTCCTCCGGGTGACTGTCTGTGAGGAGTGTGGTGTGTTCTCCCTGTGTCTGTGTGGGTTTCCTCCGGGTGACTGTCTGTGAGGAGTGTGGTGTGTTCTCCCTGTGTCTGCGTGGGTTTCCTCCGGGTGACTGTCTGTGAGGATTGTGGTGTGTTCTCCCTGTTTCTGCGTGGGTTTCCTCCGAGTGACTGTCTGTGAGGAGTGTGGTGTGTTCTCCCTGTGTCTGCGTGGGTTTCCTCCGGGTGACTGTCTGTGAGGAGTGTGGTGTGTTCTCCCTGTTTCTGCGTGGGTTTCCTCCGAGTGACTGTCTGTGAGGAGTGTGGTGTGTTCTCCCTGTGTCTGCGTGGGTTTCCTCCGGGTGACTGTCTGTGAGGCGTGTGGTGTGTTCTCCCTGTGTCTGCATGGGTTTCCTCCGGGTGACTGTGAGGATTGTGGTGTGTTCTCCCTGTTTCTGCGTGGGTTTCCTCCGGGTGACTGTCTGTGAGGAGTGTGGTGTGTTCTCCCTGTTTCTGCGTGGGTTTCCTCCGAGTGACTGTCTGTGAGGAGTGTGGTGTGTTCTCCCTGTGTCTGCGTGGGTTTCCTCCGGGTGACTGTCTGTGAGGCGTGTGGTGTGTTCTCCCTGTGTCTGCATGGGTTTCCTCCGGGTGACTGTGAGGATTGTGGTGTGTTCTCCCTGTGTCTGTGTGGGTTTCCTCCGGGTGCTCCGGTTTCCTCCCATAGTCCAAAAACACAACTTGGTAGGTAGATTGGTGACTCAAATGTGTGTGTGCTCCCACCTTGTGCACAATAATTCCGGGTAGGCTCTGGACCCACCTTGACCCTGAATTGGATAATGCCTGGATCAGACTACACAATACTGTTGTCTTTCACAACATTCACTATGTCAGATTAGTGCTATAAATTCTTCTGAGTTTCTCTGAGAGGCAGGTCAAGAAACTTCATGGTTACAGAAGCGCTGTGTGTGCTGCTGGTGGTTTGTGTTCCAAAAAGAAGAAGAAGAAAACACAACTGTGGGCCCGTTCCTGTGTGTTTCAAAGAGGAGGGAATAGTCTGTCCTACAAAGAGAACTTGAGGTAATCTGTTAACATGTCAAGCATTTCCTCAGTATCGTTTTTCCACCTGACAGCTGCAGCAGGAGCCTCCCTCTTTCTCTTCTCTGTGTTTAAATATGCGTGTCAGACAGCGCTCTGTCCTCCTATTGGTCATCGTCAAGAAACATGCTGTAGGATATGTCCAACCAAGTAAAACGATCCAAAAAATTCTAACATGCTAGACTAGTCGTCCAGACGCCACATCGCTGATCTTTGATGATGTCACGCTACATGAACGTTACTTGCTCCCGATGTTCAAATTTGGTTCAGATGCTGGAAATGTGTTGGATACGACAAAATTGTGCCGGAATCGGGCTAAGTCTGATCCGGGCATAAGTGGTTACAGACAATGAATGAATGAATGAATGAATATGTAATTTCATATTTAATTACAGCCCCCTCCAGGGTGTATTCCCGCCTTGCGCCCAATGATTCCAGGTAGGCTCTGGACCCACCGCAACCCTGAACTGGATAAGGGTTACAGATAATGAATGAATGAATGAATGAATGATATTTAAATACAGAGCCATTATACAATGAAATGTATCTATATTTTATAGCAGAAATTTTGTATCTGCAGATTTTCTAACAATGTCAATACTGTGACATTCTTCAGTTTAAGAGGAAATGTATAAAAACTGATGTATGCTTAGGGGAAAACTGTAGTCCTCTCTTTATCACAGGTTTATATGAGTGTGAAGGTGTTGGTATATGTGTATGTGTGGGTGTGTGTGGGTGTGTGTGTGTGTGGCCCCAGTGGAACAGTAACCCACCCAGTCTGGCCTAATTCTCAGAGCCCAATGCACCCCCCAAGAAGCCTGTTGGGATTTTAAACTCTCAGCTCACACTTTACACAAGTGACTGCACATCCAGGGTGCCCAGCTGCACACACACACACAACCACTCATTAACATTACTTACATCACATACACAAACATTCAAGTCATAAACAGTTCACACACAACACCCAATCAACTTTCACTACTATGTACAAAGACAACCAAAAAACAGAGCAGTCTGGCCCTGATGGTAGGTTGATTTACCTCTTAACAAAGAAGAAAAGTCGGGCGTGTTTAGTTAAAAAGTCCAGATCAGACTTGGGGAAAGCAAACCATTTCTGAATGTTTCTTGTAACCATCAGTTAGCTCCTGCACCTGTTTACTGACGTCTGCCTCACCCTTTTTACTGCAAACACTGTGGTTTCTGTTAGACTTTATCTTAGATTCAGGGGTGCTCTGATGTGGGAATTCTGCCCTGATACAGATTTGATTTTCTTGTTTTGGGACACACATTTTAAAAAGGCATGTTTTACAGAGAGCACATGTCTACATATTTTAAAAACACTTGATGTTTCTCAGTTTGAAATATGGGGAAATATAAAATGTGGCCTGTGTAAAAGTTATGGCATGTTCTATAGATTATGTGTTAAAGGAACACCATGTACACTTTTTACCTAAAAATAAAAGCTTTAAAAGTGTTGTGAGGCTCGTCCGACTTGTAATAGGGCGAATCGTACCTCTCTCATTGCTCCCGGGGATCCCTTAAAATATTTGGTCATGTAACTTCAGAATCACGGAATGGAGATATCTTGCGAGAACTGCGTAATCCTATACAGCACATAGCTCGTGGGTGTTTTCCTGGTACAGACATTATGGCAGAGAGAGCAAAGAGAGAGAGGGTGAGAGCGGTTGTTCAAGAGTTAATATCAGATTGATGTTACTCGGTGGAGTGAGCTGAAACAGACATGAGGACACAAGGCAGACACTTTCGTCTACTTGGATTAGTAAGCTTTGCTGACATACGTGTTATAATTAGGTTTTTGAAAGTTACTGAGCATGGTTTCCTGCTGCTGACTTTAGCAGATTAGTTCACTTTTTAGCTCCAGGCATCGATTGTGGTAATAAGAGCTGTCCTGTAGTTGCTGTACAATCTATGTAGTGGAACCCAAGCTATGCTGATGACAGTGTTATAATCAGGTTTTTGAGAGTTACTTATAAACGAGGACCAGTGGTAGCGCCTGCTAACATTATTCAGATTAGCTCACTTTTTAGTGTTAGGCATCAATTCTGGATATTAGTTTTTTATTGTCAGTTGCTGTTTTGTTGTAATAGCTAGAGTACCACCAACGTTAGACTTTATGGCTGAAATAACATGGTCCAATGTATATTTTGAATGTTATATGGGTTTTAGCATGTAGTCAACATAATTGTATTCAATTACACACTTTCCCTGTGCTCAATATGGGATAGCGTGTGCGTGTATCACTAGAAGCTCGCAGTGTGTTTATCAGCTGAAGCACGTGACCAATGTGAATATCCCTCAGCTCAGAAAGTGTGCGTCTTTGTGTGTGTGAGAGAGAGAGAGAGAGAGAGAGAGAGAGAGAGATACTTGATTTCACAACAGTACTCTAAACGTGAATTACACTTAGCAACATACAGGGAGCTAAGGAGACATACATAGTATTCACTTAACACACTCACTGGCATAAACTTGACCAGGTGGTGCAGCAGGTTGTGTCACAGTCACACAACTCCAGGGACCTGGAGGTTATGGGTTCGAGTCCCGCTCCGGGTGACTGTCTGTGAGGGGTTTGGTGTGTTCTCCCCGTGTCAGTGTGGGTTTTCCTCGCAAGGTCAAAAAACATTGGTAGGTGAATTGGTGACTCAAAAGTGTCTGTGAGTGTGTGTTGCCCTGTGAAGGAATGGCGCCCCCTCCAGGTTGTGTTCCTGCCTTGTCCCAGTGATTCCGCGTAGGCTCCGGGTCCACCCCGACCCTGAACTGGATAAGCAGTTACAGACAATGAATGAATAAAAGTAACCATGACTTTATGCCTAGAATGGGCAGCTTTTTTAGACCCTCATGGTGGTCCAGACAGAACTCTCTCCCAAAAGGAGAATTACAAATGGAAAAATGAGACTTTGCAGTAGTTATGTATTACATAAGCACGCAGACTATAATCTCTGTAGGATGTGTCCCAGGACAATTCCCATCATACTGGAATGTTTAAATATAAGATCAGAATAAACATCCTTTATTGAAAGTTTTCTCCTGGAGCATATATGCACACACACACACACACACACAAATGGGTCAGGAGGTCACCGGTATCCCACAATAGGGGTGTGTGTGGGGTTGAGACAGCGGTCAAAGGAACTGGACTTCACACAGCTTCTGCAGATACACATCTGATACAGAGAGATCAACAGCTAGCCGTTTACACTGGAGCCATTCATCAGCTTGTTTTCTTCCTGTGTGCCTCCTCCTAACTAGGCCAACCCCCTTATCTTCACTCAGCAGCACCAGCACAACGCTCAGCTAAAGCTCTTCTGCCTCACACCACTCTACACACACTGTACACCCACTGGTTATACACAAATAGGAGGATGACAGTCTAGTTTCTACACCTGTGGGAAGTGTTAAAAGTGTATACTGTTAAGTGCAAGAGGCGTGTGTGTAAAAATGCCAAATGGAGGTTGTGATTCAGCAGCACTGATTTTGGAATGACATAATTGACTATAACATGTTATAATAATAATAAAAAATTGTATAATTATTTTAGGCAAAAATAAAATTCCATACATGAATTTACAAGGTCTTTTACAGTCTTTTACACTAATCAGGGTTCTGATATTGGCACAGGTGTGAATTGTGATTAGCTTTATCTAATCAGAATCTTCTCAAAATAAGCTTTTGTCCAGAAAAGAGCCTTTATCCAGTGATGTGTAATTAATGCAAAGCATGAGAAAGAAATTCCAGCTATGACACTGAGATGGAACCCAATTTATAAAGAAATCAGCTAAAGACAAGACGATAAACCAGAAGCCATGAAACAGAAAAACAAAGAGGGATGAAAATGAGAGTCAGAAAAGAGACACAAAAAGACTAGCAGCACATAAAATAGAATAATTCATGCAAGGCTCTATTCCCAGCTCAGCACGCATCCAGGCTTCTGAGCCTGTGTCCCAAAAAACACAGCGGCTGTGTGTGTGATCATACTGACACTACACACACACACACACACACACACACGCACACACACTGACTTGCACTGACACATATGAGATGAGGAATCTCTGAGAATGACTGATGACTCTCAGTGGTA
This sequence comes from Hoplias malabaricus, assembly GCF_029633855.1. Taxonomy (NCBI): domain Eukaryota; kingdom Metazoa; phylum Chordata; class Actinopteri; order Characiformes; family Erythrinidae; genus Hoplias; species Hoplias malabaricus. The sequence goes on from NC_089819.1 coordinate 50,126,063, forward strand.
ATGTATCTGTGTGTGAAGAGGAGAGATACACAACACTTCAAGCTATGAGGAATCCAAAACATACAGCGCATTCAGCGCATATATAATTATAGAATATATATTTTAAAATCAGTATTATTACATGTAGTATATGAACTATAAAACATTATGCAGTTTATTTAGCATAAAATCTGTTAGGTAATTATGTAAATTGTATATTTAAGCCCAGCATGCACACCACTGTCAAAGCACACATTGTAACTCTAAAATAGTTATGGTTACAGAAGAATATTTAAAGCATTTCTGTTGGTCCACTCATATTTCAAAGAACAGGTAGACTTTTTAAATTCAGTAAAACAGCAGCACAAACGTATCTGGTTAAAAAATACCCTGGAGGGGGCGCCAGTCCTTCACAGGGCAACACAGACACACATTCACTCACACCTACGGACACTTTTTGAGTCGCCAATACACCAACCAACGTGTGTTTTTGGACTTTGGGAGGAAACCCACGCGGACACGGGGAGAACACACCAACTCCTCACAGACAGTCAGCCGGAGCGGGAATCGAACCCACAACCTCCAGGTCCCTGGAGCTGTGTGCCTGCGACACCTACCTGCTGCGCCACCGGGCCGCCAGTATATTTTTCTTTATTTTTTTTTAATTTAAGGTTATACTTATATAGCACCTTTCTAGAAACCCAAGGATGCTTTACAATCAACACAACATTCAATCCAATGTATAGTAGTATAGTGTATATATACAGTAATAATATATATGCCCATATGTATACACTATATAAATTTACTGTAATAATAGAACATGACAATTAACAAATTACATATTAATGTGTTTAATACTTTAGGTACTACTACTATTACTATTAATACTACTACTATTACTACTACTACTACTATTACTATTACTACTACTACTACTACTATTACTACAACTACTACTACTACTACTATTACTACTACTACTATTACTACTACTACTACTATTACTACTACTACTATTACTACAACTACTACTACTACTATTACTACTACTACTACTACTATTACTACTACTACTATAACTACAACTACTACTATTACTACTACTACTATTACTACTACTACTACTATTACTACTACTACTATTACTACAACTACTACTACTACTATTACTACAACTACTACTACTACTATTACTACTACAACTACTATTACTACTACTACTACTAATAATAACAATAATAATATATTTCTATATTATTCTCTCAATAAATAAACAAAATTTTCATAGCACCATCTTAAAAATCACTGCTCTTCTTTGTGATTGACCTAGTTTTCTTGAAGACTATGTAGTGTTTCTTTCCACTTTTCTGGAAGAGACTCAGGGTGCAAGGCTCATTAAACTCTTATTGATGCTCAGAAGGCAAACACCACTGTTTCTACTGAAAGATTTAAGTTCTTGTACTTGGGTCAGACATGTCAGCCTGATGAACACTGGTCACTCTGATGCTTACTGAAAATAGTCCAGTCCTTGTGTTGACATGGGGACAAAGGGGGAGTGCTCTGTTTTTAGGCAACAGTGCATATATTTAGACTGAATTGGCTTGAGTTTATATCTGCTTTTAAGTTGGGATGTATTTAAATGACACAGGCAATAACACACACACACACAGTCAGCAGTAGATAAACAAAAGTCCTGGAGGTGACTGTAATATAGTCTGGAAGGTGATATATTTGGCTGTCAACACTGATTGGCTGCACTATCCTGTTAAGTGTATACATTCCCTGAGGGAAGGTCTACGGTATAAGGCCATGCTACAAAACACATGATCCTTTACCGTCAACATGCTCTCAGAACATACACTCAAACACACACACACAGGGAATTTTTATTACTGCAGTTACTGCCCAAAATGAAATATACTTAGGTGCTGCACTGGTTAAATGGTCCATACCATGAAAAAAACTACTGAGGTAGTATGTAAACACAGTTATTGCTTCACCACAGTCCTTATTATTGAAACTAACCTGTGGTTTGTGATATCAGTGTTTTTTTGGATGCCACAAAAACATATATAATCAAATCATGGCATGAATATAAAACTATGCATAGATCATAAGTAGACCTCAGGCAAAAAAAAAATGTATAGAAGAATAATGTAAGATGTCAGCTCTTTAAAGGATATTCTGATCAAAACAAAGATACATTTGTAGACCTTAATGAATATGACTGGTCAGAGTGCTCATTTGTATACAGAAGAATCATTCGCATAGGACTCCAAAGGCCAGTATCATTACGTACTATCCAGCACTAATTCTGGAAAGTGACTATTTTAGTAAATTAGTAAATGTAAATATGTTGACGACAGTGGTCATCTGAGTGCATGAAAACATGTGTCAGTGTTGGTTTGAGAGTGGCCAAGTGTCTTGTTCTAGATCTGTTCATTATGCCATACCTACATTAACCAGAAGACCCTTGTTCTAATTAAGAGATAGAAAATAGGTCTATGATCTACTATGCTCTCTGTGATTGAGGACACTATACTCTGGAGAGACTTTAATGTGCCAGTCATGTCCTTTCCCCATCATTACTTGTGTAGAAGTGTCTGCAAGTCCTTGTGCCCTCGGGTAACCAGGTCTTGCTGGACATTAGTTCAGTTCAGTTCAGTGGGCCACTGTCTTTTTCTCACATTCATTCCCAGTTCATTCTCAGATCATTCAGAAAACACATAAACAAATCATCTCAATGCTCCATGTTTCTCATGCTGCCTCTTTTCAACTTAGCATGTTAAGACTATTCCCAAAATCCAATATTGCTTCCAGAGTTTATTTCCAAAGTGATTCAAATTTGAATTGGGATTTGTTTTTACTGTAAATTAGTTGAAGTTTGATTTACAAAGGGTTGATTTAACTACTGTAAAGTACATCAATTTATAAACACAAATATTCATGTGTTTACACTGAAAATGACCTTAAGGTCTCCAATCTTAATCTAAGCATGGACTAAAAGACTAGCCCAAGCATTGGGTTTTAACTGTTGGGTGTTCCCTGAAGTGAGAACCAATACCGTTGGGATGATTTGGAGTGCATGTTTTATTCTGAATTCACCAAGTTCTTGTTAATGAATGCCATCATACATTCACAGCAATGTTCTGACATTCCTAGTGTGGAAGCTAATACTGCTAAACTACCATTTGATCCATTTAATTTCCCATGACCTGTCGAAAGAGCGAGTGTCCGCAAACATTTAGACATATAATATATTTATAAATGAACTACCCGTGTGTTAGCAAACTTGCTCTAACCACCGGAACTGTCAGGTTAGTATGATGCGAGCACTTCAAAGGTTTAGCAAGCCTCTGTTCAAAAGAGATGATTGGTCCCCAGGTGGATGAATAAAAACAGCCAGCCAATCAGAACAGCTGTTACTGGCTACACTGAAGTAACAGAGTAAGATTGGAATCAGCTGTGCGCCAGGCCGTGACGGAGAATGGGTTTGATTAGCATGCGGCTATAAGACGCTCTTGAGGTTGTAGGGAAGCCAAAAACACAGAGCGCGAAAAGAATTTTACTCCCAAAAGGAAGTTTCTGGGAAAGGACTCTAACCTGGCTGAAAATCCCACTGCTCAGTCCAGTTTTTGTACTGCACAAAACAAGTAAAAAGGAGAACATTTTTAAAGTATTGCAAATAGCCCCGAGGACTAAGACTTCTATCTCTCTCTCTCTCTCTCTCTCTCTCCCACTCTGTCTGATCATTCTGGAAGTAAGCTGACGTTATTGCTGATGTGCAGTAGGCGGTAGGAACAGCACAGGAAATGAGCTCACTGACCAAACACATCAGAGCTCTTATTTTGTCCTAAGTAAAGATGTTGTCATGGCATTGGCAGACAATTCCCCCATTCTCACCTCACCTTCCTCACCTTCAGATTAAAAGGGTTATTAACACAACATAAGACTGTACAGCTACCATCTTATACCAAGTATGCTACTTGGCCAAAAAGTGTGTAGATATCCTGTTTAATTAGTGAACTGAGCTGCACTAACTAAATTACACCCATTGGAAATTAAGAAATTCAGTTATTTACACACAGCTTCTATAATCTCTGGATGCTCTGGAATTTAAGGCCATGCCAAGCACTGTAAACAGAATAAATTAAACCAAAGCACTGGGCTGTGTAGCAGTGCAGCTGTGTTCTCTGAAGCACTGGACTTCCATTCTATATCTTTGAGATGCTTTGGAGAGGTGTACAGACCTCAGCTCTTGGGTTGTGGGTTTAAACCTCACTTCGGTGACTGTCTGTGACAGTGGGATATTGATGTGTTCACCCCATATCTCTGTGGGTTACCTCTGTGTGCTCAGGTTCCTCCCTACAGTCAAAAACGACATGTTGGTAGGGTCCCTGCCTTGAGCCCAGATTCCAGGTGTGCTCAGGACCCTGAACAAAATAAAGCGTTTTACAGAAAATGAATGAACAAATTAAAGAATTAAATTAATGAATATATGTTCATAATGTGGTGGCACGGTGGGGCAGCAGGTAGTGTCGCAGTCACTCAGCTCCAGGGACCTGGAGGTTGTGGGTTCGATTCCCGCTCCGGGTGACTGTCCGTGAGGAGTTGGTGTGTTCTCCCTGTGTCCGCGTGGGTTTCCTCCGGGTGCTCCAGTTTCCTCCCACAGTCCAAAAACACACGTTGGTAGGTGGATTGGCGACTCAAAAGTGTCCGTAGGTGTGAGTGAATGTGTGTGTGTGTGTGTGTGTCTCTGTGTTGCCCTGGGAAGGACTGGCGCCCACTCCAGGGTGTATTCCTGCCTTGCGCCCAATGATTCCATGTAGGCTCTGGGCCCACCGTGACCCTGAACTGGATAAGGGTTACAGATAATGAATGAATGAATGAATGTTCATAATAAAAATAACAGAAATCTGTTGTAAACCCTTACTGCTAGACTTCTAAAGGATTATCTTAGCCACTGATCATGCTTTGTACTGGATCTGATGTGTTGGTGTTGTGGGTGTACATTATGAGTAATGTGTGTGTTTGAGGTATGAAAGCACCTGTGTGTGTATATGGGTGTTGTGTATGTGACAGAGTAAAGTAACCAAGGAACTGTAACTAATCACTCTATCCATACTCTCTCCCCCCCAGTTTAAGAATGGAGAAGGTCAGCACAGAAATGTGAAGGGCAGTGAGTATAAGCTGGTTTTCAGTTCAGGGCCACATGTGGAGAGTCGTATAATGCCATGGAATGACCAGCTGTAAGGGAAATGAAAGCAAACACTACACACACACACACACACACAACTGTTTCAGGTGACCTGGCCTCAGCTCTTTTAAAGCTGGAATGAGCAGCAGGCAGATCACTTTCTTCAGCTGTAGTTGCCCTGTGACCAACAATGGAGTTGACACAGGATTATAATTATTTTTTTAATTTGTTCGTTTATTTCATTCAAACCATAGCAAGAAGTAGTTTCCACCACAGGAACATAGTTTAGAGTTACAGGGTGATGTGTCATTCTACATTAAGGCCATATTAATAATATCCTAAATAAAGGAAACTGTTAAAGCTATTAAGCCAAACACCATTACACACCATTATACAGATTACACACACAGATTACACACCATTATAAAATGTTGTAAATGCATGTGGTACAGTACAGGCATCAGGTTCCACAACCTTCTTGTCTTAGCCCTTGTCAGAATCAGTGCCTCTGTTATATCCCTGCCTTTCATTGATGTTATGGGACACAAATGAAATCACTGAACTTTGTAATTTAATAGTCATTTGAAATCTACATCATATTATAATTATACTTACTGTCTTTTGGGAACATGCTTTTAAAAACAGGAGCTGTACATTCTACTTGAATCCATTTACTGTAGGTACAGAGGAGATGAGAATAGGGGGAGGTCTATTGTGCATATTAGCAGCTGGAGGATGTGAAAACTGCTGAAGCAGGAAGAAAGTGTTGACCATCTTCAGGTCAAAGAGGTCAGAACTCTCAATAAAAACTGAAGACTGCGTGTGTGGACAGAGATCCCAGACGTACACTTTCACTTCTCATTTCACAAAAACACAAGCAGGAAGTAGCTTTAATGCCTGAAAGATGTGGCTACAGGAATGCCTCAGGGAATCCCAGAGCGTAGGCAGTGGACATACAGTGAAAACAGACTTTTATAAAGCTTGGACATCACTGACCATACATTTTACAATATTTAACCATCAATTCAGATTGGTAGATACATTTGGAGATAAGTAGCAAGTGCTAGCATATTGACCACCTATTTCCAAACAATAGCATTGTTATTATTTGAGGCATAATCATGAGAAATTATTATAGTATTTGATATGTCTTTGAAACAACTGCAAAAATTGTGAAAATACAAGTCTGAGAGGATAAAGTGATACTTGTAAGTGTTAGCCTAGCTTAACCCTCAGGAGTCACTGATCAATCCAATGTGATCAAATCTCCTGAGTGCTTCCAGACGATTGCTGGAAATTTCTGTTGAAGGACTTTCTGCTCTATGTTCATTTTTGTTTTATGAAGATAGATAAAGCAGAATTTGATAATGTGATTTTAAAAATCATCCACCCACATGAGTAAAAGTGTACAAAACCGGATGGAAATGGAGTTGCGTTTATTTATGGTGACCAGACGTCCTCTTTTACCCGGACATATCCTCTTTTTTAGACTTAAAAAAATGTCCGGGTGGAATTTCACAAACATCCAGGATTTTGTTTTTCTAGAGCTTACATAGAACTACGAGAAGCGTTTCGTTCACAAACTAGTCCCGCCCTCCCCTACTCCGATTGGTTCGCTTGAGTGAGAAGGGGGCGTGGTGAAGTAGCCTAAAATCTTCTGATTGGACGGTCTGAGCTACAGATAACCTTCGATAACCTTCTCTGTAAACATTTAATTGGTCAGTCTGCACGTCAGTAGTCCTTGTTTACGTCAGGCAAAGCTCATGTACCCACCCTCATCTCGAGCAGCTATGCCGAAACGTAAACGTAAGTTATCGGATGAATTCCCATGTTTTGTGTAGCAAATAAAAAGCACATATAGGTTCAGCTAAGCATACAACAGCAGTGAGGGGTGAGACCCCCCCCCCCAAACGCGTCCTCTTTTTCACCATCTCAGATCTGGTCACCCTAGTTTATAAAGAAATGTAAAAACAACTGGAGGTCAACACATGTATCACTATTTTATGATTGTGAAGTTTAAAAAAAGCAGTTTGAACTTGTTTTAACGAGGCCATGTTAATGTTAATGATAGTCGATGTTTGCTGTTGTTACTGTTACTAGCAGAAGGAACGTTCAAGATTCTTGTCTAAAGACTTGTCTAAAGATGATTTCCAACCCTCTTTATCAACCTCAGCTTTTAGCAAAACAAAAAAACACTAGCTGCATCCAGCTGCATTGTCTCCGGCTTGATCTTTCAAGTGTGCATTTCAGGATGAGTTTACTAGACTTGAGCAACATGAATATAGTGCTTTTGCTCAGGCTCCTCTGGCCCCTCTCACAGATATCAGAAATGATTCACGCTTTTTAAAAGTGCAGAAGAATGACTTGTGGTTCATTTAAGAATGTCTCCTTTAAAATGTTCAAGGCTCTCTCTCTCTCTCTCTCTCTCTCTCTTTTTCTCTCTCTCGCTCAATGCTATGTGCTTGCATACTGATGGTTCACTATGGTGCAGTGCTTTCCTGCTCTGAATGTTAAGTGTATTTGTGTGTTTGGGTGTGCGTGTGTGTGTTATGTGTGTGCGCGTGCAGCACACGCGTGTCCACCTTCACACCACCGCACGTGTGCAGTCTCCCTTTCGGCTGCAGCCAGATTGTTACCGTGGTTACGCGCCATCTGCAGAGCCGGGGTCTGCCAGTGGCTTACGGCGGCACCGCCCCGCCCAGCACAAATGCTCAAAGACACAGACACACACAGACTCATCTCTATTGGCATGCCAGGTTGTCAGAAAAACTGTGTCTGTGTGTCACAACATGGCAAAGAGGATTACACTCACACACACAAAATAATAAATAGCAGTATGTATGATAGCCCACCATTAACCCTGCAATAATCCTGACAATAATATCCAGCAATAAACTGCCCAGGAACACTACAGAACACAGATTGGCAATCACACATATACAGGTCACCAAAGCCATGGGATAGAGGAGTAAGAAGTCCCAAATCATTAAGAGGTGAAGCAGACTAGAATGACTCAAAGACAACAAATTGAGACAAGGAAGAAAAGTGCAGGAATAAGCCACTAATTCTTTGAATGCTCCATTCGCACACACCCTTCTATGTTCTGCTTTGAGTTCAGTATCTCTCTCTCTCTCTCTCTCTCTCTCTCTCTCTCTCTCTCTCTGACACACACACACACACACACAACATGGATGTGAGATGTTGTCTGACCCCATGCATGCGCGCACACACACACAAACACACACACACCACTGCTCTGGAGAATCAAGGGATGAGAAGACCGCCAAAGTCAGTTCCTACAACCGGCAGCCTGCCAGGCATCCCCCCCTCTCCCTCCACAAGAAGCCATTTATCATAAAAGAAATATGACTACAACTGTAAACATCCAACACCTTTCCATTAAGGATCATCATAAAGGATGATCTCCCATCACCAAAGAAACATTATCCCACATCCTAACTCAGCTAGTGGGAGCTGTATTTTCCCTTTATTGCTTCCTGTTGTGTCGCACAGCTCTGGATTTGTTTATTTTTCCAAACGGATGGAGTCAAACACGGAGCAAGTCATTAAAACAATTACATCCTGGAATATCATATACTGAACCGTGGCTGATAAACAAAGAATCGCTGTATCATCAAGTTCATTAAAGAGCTCCGAATAAATTCCAAACATCCAGAGCCTCCCCTCCAGGGTCTCCCAGAGGCCTCTGACACCACTGGCCTGTTGGGAAATCTGCATAGCATGAAGGAGCCTCTGCAGGGTCCTCAGCACAGCACACTACTGGGGTTACTGATAATTATGGGATGGTTTGGGGTATGTGAAATGCTAATATTAAATCATCAAATCGAATCGAATCAAATTTATTTGTATAGCGATTTTTATAACTGATGATGTCACAAAGCATTCATTCATTCATTATCTGTAAGCGCTTATCCAGTTCAGGGTCGCGGTGGGTCCAGAGCCTACCTGGAATCATTGGGCACAAAGCGGGAATACACCCTGGAGGGGGCGCCAGTCCTTCACAGGGCAACACAGACACACACTTACATATTCACTCACACACTCACACCTACGGACACTTTTGAGTCGCCAATCCACCTATAAACGTGTGTTTTTGGACTGTGGGAGGAAACCGGAGCACCCAGAGGAAACCCACGCAGACAAGGGGAGAACACGCCAACTCCTCACTTTCTCTCTCTCTCTCTCTCTCTCTCTCTCTCTCTCTCTCTCTCTCCCTGTCCATTTTGTACAAATATTGACAATAGATGATTTTAGAATTCAGGGTTGAAAAATAAAACCTAAATCAACAGGCTGGACTAAACTAGTCTAAGAAGAGGTCCTCAGAAAAACAAGTGCTCAGAGTTGTTGCAAAATCAGTATCTTCTACACGACCTTCCCAGCCCAAACAAATGGCCCAGATCACCCTGTTTTGCTCAGTAGAAGGAGTTCCATGAGAATGGGTGCACACAGAACAGCCCGTCTGGCCCTGGCCCAGACTGCCAGAGTGTGGGAAAAGCGCCCTGGACAGCAGAGCTCCATAATCGTTTCATCAGGCCTGAAAACCCTGAGCCCCCACTGACCTTTCCCGTGTTCAACGATTCAAGAGTGACAGGACAATGGCAGAGTACCAGGAGGGAAGCACAGGAGGCCATTTAGGAAAACCTGAAGGGGCTGAAATCTGTACCCTGGTGCACTCCTCACACCTTCAGAGGAAGAGCACAAATCCTCCACCACAAGCTATGAGGAGGATAAGCGAGGGTGGAGAGCCCATCCGTTCTCACTCTCGCTCTAATCTTCCGGCATTCAGCTACAGTATATCGGCCATAAACCCGCCTACACACAGGCAGGAAAAGCAGGACAAACACAGGCTACAATTAGCCCTGCATCATCTATAAGGGAGCTGTATATATTCCTAGATACAGAAACACGTTACAGTGATAAATATTAAATCACTGAATTACTAAGTAACTAGAAGTAGCACCGGGGTATATGAAGTCAGCATACATGCAATGCATAAACATGCCTATAAAAACAACAGCACTCCCTTATGAACTGGTCACCATGCCAACGCACCCAGAGGACCAAACAACATTGTTGCATGCCCAGACTGGGACCTTTTAAAGACACTGTCCAAGAAAAAAATCTGAGTGGGAGAGAGTGCAAGAGAGAGAGAGAGAGAGAGAAAGAGAGAGCGAGAGAGTAGTGAGAAGTGAAGTGATGGAGGTCAAGAAGAGGGTGAGAAGGAAACAGGAAAACGAGGAAGAGAGAACGGGGTGGAGTGGCTGAGAGAAAAAAAGAATAGCACCAAGCAAAAACAGTGAGCCATTTCCCAGAGAGGGAGATAAAGGGACTATAAATAAAGTGGCTTTGCTTGGGGGGAAAAGAAAGACAGAGAGAGAAAGAGAGGGAACGTAGTATTAAAGAACAAAAGACACAGAGGGTCTGAGTTTGGCACAGAGTAAACAGAGAGAGGAGAACAGCATGAAATCTGAAAGAGTTTAACACATCCACAAGTTCACAGAAATGTTATCTGCTTCACTGATGTTCCGCTGAGAGATTCTACAGTCTGTTCCACTGGGCATTACAACACTTGCTTTATATGTAGAGCCATACAACATGCTGTTTTTTCCCTGGGTTGCCAGGTTTGCTGTTTTTACACCAACTTGAGCTATAGCTTTGAAACAAGAGTGCAGCTGGACATTGATTTAGAATGTGGGCACAAAATTAGCTTTTTTTTAAAACGACAACACTCACAGAGCAATATATTCTTCTTACAACAATATAAAAAACAATAAAACAATAAAACAATATAAACAGTATGTATTGATATTTTAAGCGTCTATAGAAAACCTCATTCTTTAATTTCTCAGACTTCTAACTACACAATAGTCAAATCAGTTATTTAACCATTTTTGCACTGCTTTATTGGCTGTTATTGTTGTTTATAATCATTATTACCATATATTAAAACCATTAATGAGGATTGTTTATTAGAAGGTTCTCTGGCTTTAGTTCCAATTCAAGTCAAAACACTGAAATACCTTATATCACCCGCTTACCTTGTGTACACTCAAGGCACTTTGTGCTTTTTTTGTGGGAGTTTTATAGGCTGAACATGGCAACCTTGCTTAGTTCAAGCCTGCACTGGATACATGGGGTAGGTTGAAGGACAACACCACTGGCTTATGTCATTGTAAAAAGAGCAAATCTGCCTCTATGTGTGTGTGTGTGTGTGTGTCTGTGTGTGTGCGTGGGTGATGGTAAGTAATGGTGGGTGAAATGAGGGCACTCGAGTCCCACAGATGTACTGGAATGAAGAGCAGCGCACTGAGAAGGTGAGAAAAACAAAGAGAGCCGAGTAGACAAAGAGCCAAAAGATTAAAGAGCCTGGACTGTCACAGTGCATCTGGGCCATGTAGCAGACACAAAGCAACAACATAACACACACACACACACACTGTCAGAGAGAGAGCAAGAGAGAGAGAGAGAGAGAGAGAGAGAGAGAGAGAGAGAGAGAGAGAGAGAGATGTTGAAAGAGAGAGAATCAGAGTCAGGACAAAGATCATAGAAGGGCAGAACATAGAGAGACAAGAGAGAGAGAGAGAGAGAGAGAGAGAGAGAGAGAGAGAGAGAGAGAGAGAGAGAGAGAGAGAGAGAGAGAGAGGAGAGAGAGAATGTACAGTGTACAGCTGCACAGGATGTTAATAATTAGCAGAGAATCTGACCTTACAATAATGATATTTCAAAAATCTTCAATTCCAGCCAAAGATACTATATTACATCATTTTAGTGCCAGTGACAATTGTCAATTTTAAGAGTCAAATATCAATATATACCACAATATAAGAATAACACAGTGGGCTTTAAAAACATGAAAACACAAAGAGGGTGTGTGTGTGTGAGAGTGTGAGAGAGAGAGAGAGAGAGAGAGTAAGAGGAGGGTTAATACGTGTGATGATAGTAGTAGCTGAGCCAGCAGTAGTAGTAGCAGCAGGGAGAACACGCCTGATTACTGACACTTAATAGTGAGGATTACCTCCAGCCTGGACTGTCTGATCACGCTCAGCCATCACGCACCCACACACACACACACACACAGGCTCGTGTGTCTGTGGCACAGGCCTTGGGAGCAGACACTTGACAGGTTTGAGTAGTAACAGACTATTCCCATGATAAGAGTCCAGTGGCTTTATCTCCATGACTACACCAAACTACAGTTTGACTTGGGCCTTCGTGATGTTATTTTTATTATATTAGTTTATCACAAAAGAACTCGAGACAGTTCCTAAAAAGGTGGGAATGTAATGGCATTACAAAACACTGACATTTAGCTTTGCTCTAACATGTCTGTCCGTATCGGGGTCAGACAACTTTTGATATCTGAATACATAAATACGGCACAAACATAGTGATGTCTTTATCACAGATCAAACAGTCAACCTTTGTTCAACAGAGAATCGCATGGTTTCTGATCCTAAACAGGGTCAAGCCATTAGTAGCTGGACTTGAAAACATACATTCTACATACTACTATTGTCTGTAATTCTCGTACCCTCTAGTGAACACTACAGATCACTACATCAGCTGAATGCATACTAAAGTCTGTTACTAAGCAACGGAAAAAGGGACATTTGCTAATATTAGCAGTGGCCACTAAGCCATTGAAAACAACTCTCTCAACTCTCACATTAAAAACCATTTACTTCCTGCTTCCCATCAAACAGCAAAAACAAAGACTAATAACCACAGGTTACTGAAATAATGGGTGACAAATGACGTGCAGTCTTCCTTAGGCCTTAGACGCCAATAATGCACTTTAAATGGTGGTTTGATACATATATGATATTAATTTGGTAGAAAGAATGTTTTTTCCCCTCTTAAGCTTGTCCAGGTTCGCAACTGTGGCCACAAAAGTGTTTGTCTGTGGACAGAACAGAGGCAGATCAATAGTATCAATAAATAAGCGATGATGCATGGGTCGCAATGGCATACACAAATATAACTGTGAACTCCAACATGTACAGAGACACCAAACTCATGCTCAAGATACAGTCACAATCCCCCTTTATTTTGTTAATACTTAGAGTCCTTCACTCATTCTCTCTCTCTCTCTCTCTCTCTCTCTCTCTCTCTCTGTGTGGAGTATCTAGGCCATGTCCAGCTCTCTGACTCAGCCCTTTGTTGTTAAAAATGTGTAACAAGAACAACATTATTGTCTTTAATTAAGCATCAGTCACAATGTTCATCTACTGGCCAAGCTCTTTGCCCCCCCCCATCCTCTCCTCTCTCTCTCTCTCTCTCTCTCTCTCTCTCTCTCTCTCTCTCTCTCTCTCTCTCTCTCTCTCTCTCACTCTCTCTCGCTCTCCCTCTATGTGAGGACACTTCCTCGTGTCACAAGCTCTCTTTGTGTGTGTAGCCAGCAGCAAGTACGTGGGAAGGAGCACAAGCTGGCCTTAGACACCAAGGCCAAGTCTTCTTTCTTCTTAATGAGAACTGTTCATGTGTGTATATGTTTGTGTGTGTGTGTGTGTGATAGGACACCAAATATGGAAAAAACATCGCAAGCATGACTTGCAAATATACAAAAGCAAAGACATTTGCCATTCCACAGTGTGACCTTGTGGATGTTTAACTCTTGGACGTAATTTGTCGTTCCTCGGTTATCATCAGTGGAAACCAGCTCATAGAAGCCCTACTCTGAGTTGTAATCAATAATTCAATGCCTTAATCAATTGGCTGTACCAGTCTGTTAGGGTTTGTGAACAGATTAGGAGATATTTTATTACTCTCATTTGAATTTGGTCTGGGGGCGGCACAGTGGCGCAGCAGGTAGTGTCACAGGTTGTGGGTTCGATTCCCGCTCTGGGTGACTGTCTGTGAGGAGTGTGGTGTGTTCTCTCTGTGTCTGCGTGGGTTTCCTCCGGGTGCCTGTTTGTGAGGAGTTGGTGTGTTCTCTCTGTGTCTGCGTGGGTTTCCTCTGGGGGACTGTGAGGAGTGTGGTGTGTTGTCCCTGTGTCTGCATGGGTTTCCTCCGGGTGACTGTCTGTGAGGAGTGTGGTGTGTTCTCTCTGTGTCTGCGTGGGTTTCCTCCCACAGTCCAAAAACACACGTTGGTAGGTGGATTGGCGACTCAAAAGTGTTCGTGATTGTGTGTGTGTTGCCCTGTGAAGGACTGGCACCCCCTCCAGGGTGTGGCTCTGGACCCACCCCAACCCTTAACTGGATAAGCGCTTACAGATAATAAATGAATGAATGAATTTGGTGTACAGTCAAAATCTTCAATACACAGTTTAAACAAAACTATACTGATGTATTTAACATGTATTTTGGTGATGCCCCAATAATTACATTTAATAACCTGCATTTAGTTTATTTCAATTCATCCATTAAAATTGGTAGCAGGCTCCACCAAATATCCAGATATTTTTAATTTCACAATCACATTAGAGGCACTGCTAGTCTTCAGAGGTGTAGTGTGCAGTATATGTTCAAGCATTCCTGAGCTGGACTCATTCTCTCATCGCCTCAAACAACAGTGGAACAGCTTGGGAAAACACACTCCTCCATCTGTACCACATCACTCACTGCCACTCATCAAACACTGTAACTGACCACAACATTTTTTCCCAGTCGCCTAGCAACACTACAAGCAGCCAGGGCACCTCTATCTCTGTTGCTAAGCAACACTGTTGAGATCCGCCTCTCAATGCGTTAAGCTGATTGGCAGCCTGCTGCACAGTCTACCTGAATGATGCTCCACCGAGGAGCATCTCACGCTCTCGGAGAAAGTGTTGCTATAATGAAACCCAGTGATCCGTAGTGACAAGAACAGCAGTCTTAGAGGACAAAACAGCTAAAGCTGAGATTCTGATCAACTGGTCCCTCTGGAAACTAGATTTATTACTGTAGCAATTGCAATGGGAATTATTTGTCTGTTCTGTCACAGGGAGAAATGATTCATGAAGCCGACAGAACTGCCAATAGAGCTACTGATATCTGAATAAGGGTCACTGAGGAAAGGTCCTAAGACTCACCACTGTAAATTGCTCTAGATTAAAGCATCTGGGATATAGGTCATACATGCATATATTGATCATATCTAAACCTGTTATTGTGTAAATATTTTATAAACCCACAACCAATAAAAACAGTCTAAAATGACTTGCTAAATATGTAAATGTGCATCATTGCTGACGAAACCTCATATATCCTAAAGGGTTAATTTGAAGAAGAATCTATCTAGAAAGCAAAAATAAACCATTGTATTCCATTTGACCAATTTTGGACTACTATTATTGGTCCGATTGTCATGAAATATCACACAGTGTTAAAGGGCAGCTGCTGGAGTCTTGATATGACAGCAACAACGTGTAAATGTAAATTGTGTGAGTCCAGCCAAAGGGAAAGCCAGGCTATAAGCTGAGCCCAGTTCACCCCTCCTCCTCCTGCATGGATTAGTCCATCATGATGAGTGCAGTGGCCATATTGAGCTGTCAAAACCAATCGCAAAGATGGAATGGAATAAAACCAGGGTGAGATGGTGCAGACAGAGGGGGAGGCTGACAAAATCCCCCCGTCTGTGGCCATGACTCACGTTTGCCCCCACACGAACCCCCATTCTATACTATCTTTGTGTTTCTTTTTCTTTTTTTTTCCCCCTCAAAAGGCACAGCTGAAGTTGCAATATCATCAACCTCCATCATTTGTGGGATGGAAACAGAAAAGGAAACAATCTGTCATAGCCACGCACAGCAAGAAGTCTATTACCCTCATCAGCACTTTCACAACAGTTAAGGCATTCCACACACATGCCAGCAACCACACGCTCTACCTATAGGGACCAGAGCCTTTCATTGAATTTTGGATATCTCTGCCAGCTCCAGTCCTATGCTCGGTTCCATGTCCCAGAAGAGTAGGCTCTCAAGGGGGCATAGCTGGAGGGGCTACAAAGGCAGACATCTTAATTAGGACTATAATTCTGCAATCCAAAGCTCTGTTAATATTTCATCAGACATAAGATGAAAGTGCCTTGCTGAAGAGGCTTAGCTGTTTTCCTATTTTTCATATGCATCCGGGCTTCCTGGGAAGGCTAATAAAAAATACAGCACAAGAATCAGTAGATTAGCCTACCACCTGGGAAATGCACGTGAATAACAACCTCGAAGGCTTCCCTTTATGGACACACCGCGCTGTGGGTCAGATTCATAAAGGACATGTCCCCTCTCGGCCATGTGCACACAAAGGTCACGGTAGCTGCCAATTCTAGTGGAAATAGACATTCCTCTCCTCTAATTAATGATGTGGCGCTAGGTGATGACCAACCAGCTGCCAAGAGAGGGACAGGGAGATGAGGCTGTTCATCGCTTTTGCTTTTATGGAACACAACACTGAAAAGATTGGTGTATTCATTATGGGCAGATGGGGATGGGTGGTCTTCATTATGAGCAGGTCATTCCATTGCATGGAATATCACCCTGAAGAGCAGTTGGTGAAGCTGTTCTCTTCTCCTGAAACAATAAAACCACATTCTTTTCCATTTTCTTCTCGGCTGTTGCCATGTGTGATGATGCTTATACGGTATATGCTTTTAATGTTGTTTGATTAAAGCAATAATTCACTATGTGCTAGAGTGATTTTTATAAGCATGACACTAAGCACCATGTTTACTTCATATGCACTGCCCACTGGGGCCAATAAGACGACGATTACTGGAGACAGAATTAAGAACTGGTGGACGCAACAAATTTGAATAAAATTAATTCAAATTCAAAATCAATTGGTCAGCACAGAAAGAAATGCTGGAGATGTATTTTCATATTTTGTGTTGTATATATGCCAATAACAATAATAATAATAATAATTCATTCATTATCTGTAACCCTTATCTAGTTCAGGGGTGTGGTGGGTCCAGAGCCTACCTGGAATCTTTGGGTGCAAGGCGGGAATACACACTGGAGGGGACGCCAGTCCTTCACGGGGCAACACACACACTCACACATTCACACTTACGGACACTTTTGAGTCGCCAGTCCACCTACCAACATGTGTTTTTGGACTGTGGGAGGAAACCGGAGCACCCGGAGGAAACCCACGCGGACACAGGGAGAACACACCACACTCCTCACAGACAGTCACCCGGAGGAAACCCACGCAGACACAGGGAGAACACACCACACTCCTCACAGACAGTCACCTGGAGGAAACCCACGCAGACACAGGGAGAACACACCACACTCCTCACAGACAGTCACCCAGAGGAAACCCACGCAGACACAGGGAGAACACACCACACTCCTCACAGACAGTCACCCGGAAGAAACCCATGCGGACACAGGGAGAACACACTAAACTCCTCACAGACAGTCACCCGGAGGAAACCCATGCAGACACAGGGAGAACACACTAAACTCCTCACAGACAGTCACCCGGAGTGGGAATCGAACTCACAACTTCCAGGCCCCTGGAGCTGTGTGACTGTGACACTAACCTGCTGCACCACCTAATAATAATAACATGTTACACAAATTATAATTGGTATAACTCATGTTGAGAAATGTACACTTTCCAACACACTCAAGAACTTTCTGCTTGGTGTATTTCCCGATCATCAGGGGATGATAATAATGATGCCCGTGGTGACTGACTGTGTGAAGGAGGGTGTGTAGGAGTGCTGAACACTTAAACTCTCTGAGCAAGAAACAGGTGCTCCCTGGAGTGGAGGAGTGGGGGCTGCCATGAATAGAGCTGAGTCAGGAGCCCTCGGCCAACAGGAGGTCCTACACCACCCTGTAGAATTACAGTGTGTCCTACCTCCTCTCCTGTTGCCTGTAATGAAGGAGCGTTGAAGGGGAAAGTGCAAAGCTGGACATGTTTAGCTTGTTTAGTAAGAGATTGTCTTTTGGCAGAAATGATGTTGATGCCTAGGGTCACTGACTCTGCAGAGTTGTAATATACATATAGAGCTGTTATATAACTGTACTTATAAATGAATAAATAAATAAATAAAAAATATAATTGACAGAATATTCTGTTCTCTCTCTCTCTCTCTCTCTCTCTCTCACACACACACACACACACACACATACACACACACTGTCTCTCTCTTTCCCCCTTCCTTCCTTACAGTTCCTCCCTGCTGCTCCGAAGTCAAGGGCATTAAACTGCAGAGATTTGACCCTTGCATAAAGGAACAAAATGGTTTTTCAAACTTTTCATAGAACTGTTAGCAACCAGTCAGTCCTTTGATACAGTCTCTTCATAAAGCGAACAACTACTTATTTAAATAAAAAGAATGAGGCATAATAGGGCAAGTCTGTACTGGGACAGTACCATTCAAACACTGCATGCTTTAGGGCAGAGAGACACTGAGCGACTATCGGCTACTCAAAATAAACAAGCAAACCATCAACTCTGACTCTATCAGAGTCAGCATGCATGCAACGGATCCTCTCAACTCACTCTTTGTGCTTGAGACAAAATGCTCCTCAGCTAGAGGAGTATGAGGAGTATCAATCTCCCAAACATCGACATGTAGGCCAATGGAACTGGGCTCTTCAGAGAGATGGAGCTTCATCAAATACATTTAGGATGAATTGGACCAGCAGCAGATGACCTCACTAATGACCTCACTAAACTAAGTGTCCAGTGGACACAATATTTTGAACATATTAAGTATTTTGGTCATGTTTAATCAATCTCAAAGCAATTCCCAATTCCAGTAGGCAGCAATGCAATAGTGGTCCTAAGATATATATCCACTGTGTTTAGCCGTATTTATTACAAACGTTTCCTATTAATTTAATCATTTTCTGAGGGAAGCTTTTGTGTGAATCACTAAGGTCCACAAATCACTAAGAGTTATATGGCTTGTATTTACCAACATGTCTGTGTGAATAGCAACACCCCACTGCCTGCACTACTTTGGTCCTCACATCTGGAGAAGCAATAACAACCCCCTACAACTCCCAGCACACACTCGCACACACAAATTGACCCAGTATGCCAGTTGCTGAGCTGGCGGACATGTTTTTTCCCCCCTGTTCTGTGAGTCTGTGGAGGGAAGCCATTTTGCCCCCTGGTGTATGAATCAGATTTATGATGTTCATTATGGTGGCTGGGATGGGGCTCACGCAGACAGGCAGTAAAGCGGTACCCATTTGCATGCTCTTGCTTTACGAGCGCCACCGTGCCAGGCAGTTTGGGCTAGACATCGCACTTTAATATTCACGCCCAGCACAGCTGTGAACACACAGGCTGCCAAAGGGAAACTTGGATGAGGGTGAAATTGATACAAACCGAAGAAGACGAAGAGATCACGAAGGCCAAAGATTATCGTCTCATTTGAGTTCATGAATTCTCACCCACGAATATCGCCACCGTCCAAAGAAAACCATGCTCTTAAATAGCGTAATAATTTCACGATTCATAGCCCAATAAAAATGCCCCAAAATGAGATGGAATAAAATGAACTTACAATCCATCTCCAGTAACATTACGGTTTTGGACAGCAGTGATATAGTATTTTGAAAAATCAGAGACAAATGTTTATTTCAATTCCAGCCAAAATGGCCATTAGGTTCAAGTTATTAATTTCTTCAGGAGATGTTATCAGGGCATTTTTGCACACACACACACACACACACACACATGCACATAGCCAGACTCTCTGAGCCCATCAAACATAATGTGTCTATAAATCCATGCTTCCTATTGTCCCTCTCTCTCCTTGGTACTTATTATACACATCTCAATACCACCATGCTCTTAATTCCTACAGGCAAACACAGGCAAGCTGCAGTCAATATCATTAGAAACTCTACAGCTCTGCTCCAAGCTCAGCACAATAACATAAGTGTTTCTGCCGTACAAAACTAGCTTGAAGTGCACTGCAGTGAAAAAAGGAATGAGGAGGAGAGGAAGACTAACGGAAGGGGAATGGAGGGAAAGGAAGAGCAGTAAAACGATAGCAAATGAGAAGCAGATTAAAGGCAGTTACAGACAGGAAGCGTTTATTTCCTTCCTCGCCACAGCAGACCCCCACTGAGAGGATGAAGGTCTGAAGTGTGTGCGAGTATGTGTGTGTTTGTTTGTTTGACTCTGTTACACTTCAGTTCAGTGCCATTCTGCCCCCATGCTGCAAGGGTAATGTATACTACTGAAAAAGTCTTAGGCCCAATCCCTTTTCACCCCTTACCCCTACAATTAAGCCCACCCCACCCCATTTTGCCTAAGAATAGTGGGTCTCAATCCTATAAAAGGGTAGGGCGAAGTG